>NC_135506.1:68622077-68635994 GCF_052857255.1 Amblyomma americanum | reverse complement strand
CGAGCGCCATGACCACTGAGCCACCGCGGCGGCACTGAAGCCTATACGGTTGTTGGCAACACGTAATGAGGCAGGATCACGAGAATTAACATCATCATCAAATTACGTCCACTGCAGGGCCAATGCACCTTTTCCTAGCCTTCCATTAAAACTGTTCTCTGCCAGCTGTGGTCACCTTATTCACGAAAACTTCCTAAAATCGCCCCCCCCCCCCCCTGATTCTCTGCCGTTGCCTGCTACATTTGCGTTTTCTTGGAATCCACTCCGTTACTCTGAAAGACCATCTGTTGTCTTGACTTCCCGTCACATGTACTGCTTATGTCCATTTTCTCCGCTTAATTGATTTCCCGGGAAAATAAAGTGCACACATTCGCAAGGCAACGATGTACTCAGTCAACGATAAATTTTTCCACAAATATGAAAGTTTGAAATGTCAGTACCTGTGAACTATGGTACGCGCCATTTTGATATCACAGCTCAGTGTAAAGTTTATTAGCTTTCACCCAAACATCGCATTCACCGCTTCGAGAATGTAGGCCAGGGGGAATTTTTAAATTTTTTTTGTTTTCTGGATCGCGATTTTTACGGTGTCCGCGCTGGCATATCTGTTTGGCTTGCTAAAGCTGAAGCAAGCGCGTCAAACAGTGAAGGCGCTTTAAGTCGCGGCCGTTGGCGCCCACTAATCGCATTTTTATTTTCGCGCCCATTCTCCGGGAAGTTCTTTTCCCCGCGTTATAAACGAAGCTGCTGCTGCTTCAAAAATTGCGCCATTGGCGAACGGTAGTTCCGACCATCCACATCTTGCGAATTGAAGATAATCGGACGCGTCATTAAATATCGAATTACAATTCAGTTATGTCGAGAAATACACGTACTTTTAAGCGCGTTACACCGAGCCACGGGCACAACTGCTTCATAGTTACTTATGTTATGTGTAATGTAGAGTCATTAAAAAACTTCAAAGTCAGCGCATTTGCTTCAAGGTCCTCCAGCGCAGCTTGCACGTATACCGTCGGAAGTGAAATGTGCATACGACGCAAGCTTCGACTAAGCATCATGGTAGCGCCACGTCAAGGCCACTAATGCGCCGAAACAGCCGAAGGGGATCCCTTACAAAAATTTGTTTAGGCAATCTATAGACTGTCCATAGACTTCTGTCGATAAAGTCTATACTCGATGTATAGAAAAATCCTAGAGAATAGTCTATAGGCAATACAAATCCCATAACGTTTAGTAGACTTCTGTCTATAGACAGTCTATAGACTATGATTAGAGAAAAAAATTAATAAAAAGGCAATAGAGTTGAAATGAAGTCTATTGACTCTCTATAGACCTTTTTTATAAGGGGAGAGACCATGTGTATCTGCAGGCATGTCACTTTCTTCGTTTCCATGTGCCGTGCGTGCTCTTGCTTATCGAAAACGCAGGAAATTTGTACAGCTCGCTGGTGATAACTTCTTGAGAGTAACAACTTCCGTCCCCACCCTTCCGTAGATTTAAAGCGCTGGAGGTGCTGCTACAGTCATTCGAACCCACGGCCCAGCGTGGTACAATTTTTGTTGCCTGGGGCAACTTTTGAGAAAGGACACAGCCAGTTCCTTTCAAGGTATTGTTTAATTTACGCGAATACCACGTATATTCAACGAATTGTTTTGATGATGATGATGATGATGATGATAATGGTTTGATTTTAAAGGCGCAAGGACAGGTCAGCAAAATAATGGCAAGGCTAACTCCGCGAGGTAGTGTCAAAGACATTTTGCCAAGCATACGCATAATGAGGGCAAGAAAGGAGGTCATGGGGATGCATCTACAGCCTCTAGAAAACCGGCGGCTGCAAACCGATATTTTGTGTAACTTTGTCCCCGTGTTCCTTTTTAACCGCGTGTTTATTAAGAGTACTTCAGCTCACCCCCAGCTTCCTTTATCACCATGTAGCACTGCTCTGTACGTTTTTAGGGCTGCTGTAAATAAATTATTAACAAACGTGACTCACGAGTTTTGGTGGAGCAGGAGAATGCATAGAGGGCAAACACCAAGTGGAAAACAGAGGGCCTTCCGCTCTGACGAAGCCAGAGGGTTTTCGCCACCGCATTCTGGCCCATATTCGGGTTCCCGCAAAGCACAGAAGGCGCAACGGAAACGGTTTCCACATGGAAAAAGGGCATGGGGGAAGAAAAAGGAGTAGTGAGAGAGGGAGTTAGTCTTGGTGTTTACCGACCAGCGCGTCGTTATTGTTGTTACGACGACTCGACAGCGCGCACTGTCCATTATTATTAGAACGCTAGCCGCCTCCCTCCTCATTCTCCTCGCCCCACCCTCACCATCGCAGTAGTAACGTACTACCTCTCTTTCGATTGTTCGTTCTGCGCGTCTATTTTTAATGCTTCGGTCTCTCTCGCTTTGCACCTGTATTCTTTTCTCCAGTTTCGATTCCCCCCCCCCCCCCTAACCCTGTTCCTCATTTGTTCGCTTTGTTTTTTTTTCACCGCTCGTTATTATTATTATTTTTTCCATTCTGGTATTTCGAAAGCTACACGTTGAGTTTTCCATCACGAACTGTGCAGCTCATGCCAGATGGTTTAGCAGCTCCGTTATGCAGTGCGCCGGCAGCCTGCAATTCTTTTTATTATTTCTGCCCTGCTGTCCCTTTCTGTCGCTGAGAGCAGCAAGCACTGTACAAAGTCCCGCTCTATTGCGTTTAATTTTTTTTCTTTTCAGATAAAGCAGCGTGCGCTGCGGTACAGAGGGCGATTTCGCCGTGATCGTCAAACACGTGGCTCAACTCTTTATTGTTTTCTTATTTCTACTACGTGGCATCCTCTAAAGTCGCAACGCCGTCGAGACGAACATTTTGTCAAATCGTTGACCCTCCGCTATTGGTTGGTTCGATGCGTTACAACGCATCGTGACCGCGGTCCACACGAAATTACTGCACGGTTTTATCGTGTTCGTTACAAGCCTTATAGAAGGGAAGTGAGGGGCAGGGCTTATTTTATGCCCGCTTTTAATCTCTCGGCTTTTTCAACTGACAGCACCGCAATGACGGCCGCTCCGTTGCTGCGAGGGACGCAAAAATTGAATTCATCCGCCTTTTCTGAGTAAAATAAGTTCACATGGGAAACATAAATCATGGCGTGAAAGATGAAATACAGCGCTAGCAAAGGTAAAGTGCACAAGTGAATCTTTTTTTTGTTTGTTTACAGGCAGCGGCAGTTTCTCCGGTGTAAATGAAACTGCTCTCGCAGCAAGTAGGGACAGAAATGGCCGCGTTGCTTTCCTGGCAGCACAGAATGTTATCCGAACAGAGCTGAGGTTCGGTCCTTCACAAAAACTAACTTCAGAAAAGTTCATAGGCCGTCTATAGACAGTCTGCGAACTGTCTCGAGGACACCAGCCGAATACAAGGACGACAAAAAGAAAGACACACATACGGCGGCTACGTCTTTCTCGTCGATTTTTTCTCGTAAGAACAGAATTGGTACATAATGGAACGCACACATCGCAAGAGCCTTTTGTGTAGAACGTTGAGTCAATCTCGTTTCTCAGTATAGTTACACATAAAGGGCCGCAAACTTGTGTTTCGTTCCCAGGTGGGCTTGATTCCGTTTTGATAGTATATGTATCGTATGCGCGAGAACACAAGTTACTGTAGCTATAAAGCTGACGCTTATGATAGTGATTAACGCTGGCTTTTCAATGTTGACTCCTCTTTTAACTAGTTTTACCGCCTGAAAAAAAAAGTAGAAAGACTGTGTCAGAGGGAACAGAACCTAATTTTTTCGGGTTTGCGTTTTTCCTGTCCGATTTGCGCCGTCCACTGACCACCTCACGCATTAAGCGCATTGTTTATTGCTCTGCTTCTGACATGGTTGCTGTGCGTACACACGCGCTTCCCGCACTAGAGTTTGTAGTCGTGGATCAGCGTAAGCCCTATTCCCCTCTATCTCCACGTCTCCGTCATTTATTTGTTCCTTATTTTGGCGCTATTTATTCTCCTCGAAGTACCTCTCCTACAGTCAGTTTCCGCGAGCGAAAGAGTTTCGCGGCCTCTTTCGAGTCGCGCTGAAACACCTCCATGTCGGCGCGTCGCTCATTCACGGCGCAGCATGGAATAGAGATTGCTTCTCTTTTCACAGAACCTACTCGTGGATGGCTCCGCTGCTTCTGCGGCGGAGTAGGAAGACGACGAAACAGACAGCAGCGCTGTCTGCGCCGGCGAGGAAGACAACAGAACGCGAGGGAGGGAAGAAAATGAAGAGAGAGGGAGAGAGAGAGAAAGAGAGGGCGGTGGGAGTAGCGCAAAGCGCGTCGACCCCGGAGTGTATGGCCGACCGAGCGCGCCCGAAATGGTCCGCACGCGCCGACGGCGGCACTCGCATCAGCGCTGAATGCCACCGTGGCCTAACCCGCCGGCCCGCCCGCATGACCGACCGGACAGCACCGACTCATTGTCTGCCCCTTTCCTCCTCTCTCTTCTCTCACTACGCTCTGCCTTCCTCGGTTCTCTATTCACTGACTCTTCCCCTCTCGTTTTCTAGGTTTCTTGCTTTGTGTCGGATTATCTATTTCTTTTATTTGCAGGAAGTTTGAAACTGCTTTTTGTTCAGCTCGGCGTCATTTTTGGCGCTGACGCAGCGAAAAATCGACGTGGGCGAAGCCGCCGGTCAGTCGTCGCTTTGCGCGCGCGCTCGTATTATGTCGAAGTGGCGGAGCTCCATTCATGAATGCAGTCATGTGAGCTCGAAGCGAACGCGTCAACAGTGAAAAAAGAAAATTGGTTGCCTGTCTCGGGTCTCCCAAAGGCATCCCAAATGTTTAGCTTTTAATATACAGGGAGCTGCGTCTACGAGGGAAACCACCAGGATGACCGTTGCAGGAGTCGGGCACCATGCATTTTGTTGCGATGTTTTTTTTTCTAGCTGAAAGTGGTGTACGTAGCGTTTGCAAAGAAAGAACTGGAGGATATGCTTCAGTACTTCAAAAACTTATTACAGCAGTATTTACGCATGGGACTTGCCGCCCACTTTAGGGGGCACACCGGACATCCATCAGAACTGCCGAGGGTTGGCCCTCTAAGCGCAAAGTATCTGAGAGCTTTCATGCACGTGGGTGGCTTAGAAAGACCCCAGCATAATCGTGCGTGCGTGCGTGCGTGCGTGCGTGTGTGTGTGTATGTGTGTGTGTGTGTGTGTGTGTGTGTGTGTGTGTGTGTGTGTGTGTGTGTGTGTGTGTGTGTGTGTGTGTGTGTGTGTGTGTGTGTGTGTGTGTGTGTGTGTGTGTGTGTGTGTGTGTGTGTGTGTGTGTGTGTGTGTGTGTGTGTGTGTGCGCGTGTGTCGGGGGCGTGCGCTCGCTACACATGACTAGCCACTGATGGATTCGCTCAACGTAACGTACAGCCTCGGAATTAATGTATTTGGACGTCGTTGGACGTGCTGGCAGCAACTATTCACAAACAACGCCACAAAAAAATTCGATTGATTGATTAAAAACAATGCCATACGAAAGGACGCTTTCCCGCCAGTCAAGAACCAACAATGACGAGCATGAAGCAATTAATCAACTTGAAAACAGCGCCTTCCGCAAAATGTTCGCGGACACGCGGCAGTTCCGGATACAGATTACTTCCAAGAAATGAGCATCGATCATCAAAAGTAAACAGATTTTCGCATGACAACAAAGATTCATGAATAAACATAAATGTACAGAAACGCTCAGAAAAATAAGTATATATCGGCATTTTCCACGACGACGTCATTATGCGGCGTGAGCGAGCCAGTACGAAAGATGGGCACGCACGGATCCACGCCATTTGTTCTGTTGCCTGATTGGCTACTGTAACGACGTTTCCTGGGAGTGCTGAAACATGTACAGGTATGTCTTCAAAGCAAGGCAGGTAAAACATTGAAGACGCTTAAGCCACGCCATAAGAGTAAAACGCGACAGCGCCCGCTCTTTATACAATCCACGTGACTGTATCGCTCCGCACTGCTCCGAGAGGCCCCCGTGCGCAATGGAAACTCCGCCTCCTCAAGGACGAACGATGACGTCACACGCACTCGCAGCGCTCCTGGTGGCCTCCGCGACAAATGGGAAGCTTCCGTTCTCTCAAGGTGCACAAGGCCTCCGCCGCTGGTATTCCTGGGATTTTTGCGTCACTCACGCCGCGACGGGGTGTGGCGACGCCGACGACGCCGGCTTTACCGCCTCGTGAGCTCGTTAACGTTTTTGCTTTAAAAGAGCCACTGAGGTTGACTGAGAGATTTTTCTATTGCCAGAAACACAGAGAGAGGGCGTGCGAACAGGTTTGCATGCCCACTGTAGTGAAACGCTCGCAGGACCGTGACAGCACACATCTCATCAGTCACGAAGCGTGTGTTTCTAAAGTGATGGTTTTCCTGAACTACAACGGCCCGTGCAAAATACGAGGCGCTATGTATTAAAGAACATCGCTGAGCACACATGTCTAACAGGCACATTTTAAGCACAAATGCGCTCTGTGCTCGGCTGACTCCGTAATCTTTTTGCTCGCCCATCATACATATCCTCCCGTTCTGACCACATGTTTAAAGTTGCTGTCCCATTTTTCAGAACAAAAGCGTATCATAATTCATTTATTCCCAAAACCAGCGCAAACTGGAACGACCTTCCTCCCTCCATCGCTGCCATTTCTGACATTAACAACTTCAAGACCACTGTATTTTCTGCCGCTTTGTAAAATAATATTGTATAATATGCACTGTTTATGTTAAGTACCAATACCACTCCTTTCTGTAATGACTTCAGGCCTGGAAAGTATTCGAAATAAATAAATAAATAAAAATTGCGGGCCTTATCACTGCATGAGCGTATGGGGACGGGTGCATTGTTATCCACGGAGGGAGGGGAGTGGTGATGGCGATATAATATTAGCATTAGGATTCCCTACATCATTCTGATTGTATTTGCACTTACATTGCCCAATGCATTCACTCTCGCTGGAATCAGACAGACGCGCGGATGACAAGAATGGAATAGAATGCAACGAAAATAATTGTATCATGGCGGCCTTACATTCATTAGTGCTTTCAGCATCCACTGCATACGAACAAACTGAGGGCAAAATTGTAGGCTGCACTTAAGCTCATGACGCGATAGCGTAATGAATTAATTCCCATTTAAGCAGAAGGTCATTCTCTACTTTACATTGATAGATTCCTGGGAGTTCTCATACCCCTCCTGGAGCAATGGTTCAGCGTTTAAGCGATGCGCCAGTATACCCTGCGATTGTAGATGCTCCCTGCGGTAGGGTTTGTGCGACACTGGTTGCTCTTCCCGAGCTACCAATCCCTAATTTAACTGCCACCTGCCCCGGTGGGCAGTTTGTTCACAATCCGGTGGCCAAGTTGTGATGCCTCAAGGTCACGTGACCTGGGAGGCCCGCCTGCCTCCAAGGTTGATTCTCTGGGAACAACCTGCCAGAACCGCGGCTGTGACTTTTCGCTCACAACGCCCACGCCGGATTTTCTGGCGAACGGGGCCTTTAACGCTGTCGCGCTAAAAAATTCACACTGTAAAAAAATTCATCTCCCCCGTACGAGCTTCCACCACCCACCCGCCCGCGCGCCTCCCCCTTACCGCGGCCGCCAGCCGCCAATGCACACGCGCAGATGCCTCCGTCTGCGCATGCGCACTAGCGGTCGCGGTAAGCGATCACAATATACACACTACGCTAAAGCTATTACTATTTACATTAGATATTTATTTTACACTTGCAGTATTATTACTTTTTATATTAGTTATATTACAGTTAGAGTATTGTTATATTTTTTATTCTGTTATTTTACAGTTGTTCTATTCCCGCAGTGGAGTCCCGCGGAAGGCTTCCCCTTGTGCGTGTACCCGTATGGTACACGGGCGTTTTCGCACCCGCTCTCCAACCTGGGTGCAGTCTCCGAGGCCGGGTTACCAGCCCGTGCACCTGCCCGACGCAGTCGCGTAACGCCTTAGCCACTGCGCCACCTCGGAGAGTAACCACCAGTAGTTGAGGGCGCCTTATGTGTGTGCAAGGTCCAGCGATAAGCACTTTTAAGCTCCTTGGCAGGCGTGGCAAGCATATAGTGAAGGGCTGGGGGGGGGGGAGAATAAAGGGGCCCTAAAATCCCCCCCTTCCCCACCAGCCCCCCACCGCAATTTCTGATGCCAGTGCTCCGGCCAGCAACCCCTCCCCCTCGGGCATTTTGAAAGATCGGTTCGCTTCACTTAAAACAACAACAAAAAGAAACTGGAGGGGACAATTAAGTGCCGCTGTAAGGGTATAACGCGATACCGTTTTGGCGTTATAATGCCGATATTGTGGAAATGGTCATTCTCTACTTTACATTAATAGATCACTGGGCGTCCTCATACCAGTCCTGGCGCAGTGGTGCAGCGGTTAAGCGATGCGGCACTTCCCCGTCAGGTGGCAGTTTTGAACACAGTCATTGGTGAGGATTGTGCGACCCAGGTTCCTCTTCCCGAACAACCTCTGTCAGCCAGTCAGTGACTGAACTGCCGCCTGCCACGGTGGGCAGCTTGCTCACTATCCGTTGGGCAGGTTGTGATGAAGCCTCTAGGTCACATGACCTAGGTGACCCACCTGCCTCCTATAGGTTGCTCTCTGGCCACCACCTGTCTGAGTAATTAATGCTCGTGATCTTTCTCTCACAACGCCGACGCCCGATTTTCTGGAGAACGGGGCTTTTAACGCTGTCGCTCTAAAGGTGCCCTTAGTTGCTCCGAGGAGACAGCTGTCAGAAAAAGGCGACATCATTGGTTTGGCTTTCCACCTGTGTACAGCATGCCATTAGAAACTATGCTCATTTAATGTATCCCATGGTTAATAAATTTATAAGCATGGAAAAAACACGTAAGGCCTCAGATCAACACTCTGAACAAGAATACACCCATATGGGAGTTAAGAAAGAGTAAGCTGTTCTCTAGCTCAACTCATTCAAGAAGCAGGATATGCTGCCCAAACCCTGGAGTATAAATTTCCATCACTAAAATTAAATAGTACTTACGACTGGCAACGGGAAAAGTTCTGTCTTCAAAACATGCGAGGTTAAAGCACGTAAGAATATTCTAAGCGGGGTTACAACCTCCGCTATCTGCTAACCTCAATACCTTCGATGCTCAGTTTAAAAACCGCCTTGTAATGCTAAATGCTTTAAATTGCCATGGTTTCCGGTGGAAATATGCCTCTATTGCTAACGGAGGCGTTTTATAAATTTAATGACCGAAATCTACCCCAGGACTTGGGGTATATTTCCTGCTCCAAAAAGGGAGTGCCCTAGAGGACACCTTACTCCCTTTTTACTCCCATACATGCGAAATTGTGTTGAGTGTAGCAACTAAAGCCCACTCAACAGTGACTGCTGAACTTTTCTAACTTGTTTTGTGCGAGGAAGTATGGCGCACTGAGAATCGCTGGGTTTTGCTGACCTGATCTTCTTTGACTGTCATTCACCCGCAGTACAAAGGTATTCACCATCGATATCGTTTATTTTTAATTATTTCACAAGTGTGTGTCGACCGTCCACCACTACACCTTCACGCCTGCCGTTTTCAAACGCGAGGCAGTGGCATGTTTGTTGTTTATTATTTATTCCTTTCCACCTTCGAGAAAACGACATTGTTTCACTTATCGAGCTTGCTTCCATCTACAAACGAGCGCGATTCTGCGTAGGCTGACCACAGGAGCAGTCCTCCGTAGCACCGCTCAATTGGAGCAACTAAGGCGCCAACCCTAGGCCGCGAATATCGACAGTGTGCACAGTCGAGCCTCGTTATAACGAAACGGTTTATAACGAAATAATGGATATAACGAATGAGTGATGATTCCCCTTGGAAGCTCGATCAGCATGAGCTATAACGATGCTACGGCCCGTGTACTGTGCGATGACAGTGCACGTTAAAAAAACCCAGGTGGCCGAAATTCAAGGAGCCCTTTATTACGGCGTCTCTCATAGCCTGAGTAGCTTTGGGGCATTAAACCCACATAAAATAACAACTAATAAATTATTGGTAGAGTTAAGCTTAGCGGCTTAGCATGATAATCAGTTAGAGCTATTTTAAAAGCACTAAGCGACTAAGCTTTTCTTAGTAGCGTTTTCTGTTTACAGTAACTGCAGGTAACTCTTTCTGATTGGTTGCGGCCACATGACTTTTTTTATTGCTTTTCGCGACGCAGAGCTATGGTCTTGTGGTGGATGAAGTCAGTACTAATGGCCACCGTGTCACGCATGAAGATGCAGGTGTGAAATACGTATTAGGTCAATACAAGTATTTCGCATTCTAGAAAGTATCGATGTATTGCTTACTATATTCCTCAGTCCCAAATCATGCATCATTTCCATGAAGCGCCTACAAGTGGTTTCCATGTTGAAGTCCATCACAAGCAGTAGCGGATCGGTCAGGTATATACAGCTGCAAATGAGCACAGATAAAGCGGACAACCTGGTTCATAGGTGCAGATGGCGAAAATTAAGCTCAAGCGTCCACCATGGCGTCTGGAAAGCGCACACCACACATTTCTCCGGCGCTCTTCTTCGTTTCTACATGTATATAGTTGCTACGCAGCAGGAGTAGAGTAACTTTTATACTTCTAGGAGTCTGTTTTCAAAGGTTACTGGCGGGATTCTTTGAAACAGCCGGTGTATACCCCGCTACTGCTCACCAATACTGGCTGTAAAGGCAACAGCAGCGTTTGCCTTGCAGGAAGAAACGCTATCCGGAGACAGCTTAACAACTACACAGCGTTGTCGGTCCTGAATCTGTGCGTACTGATCGTCGAAGTAAAAGAGCTACACGCGCTTTTGCTCGTTCGGGTGCTGTCGACCTTTCCAGCAAGGCCGCGATTACTGATACCGATAACGGTCGATCAAGCATGCAGAAATCGAAGCATTCGAGCGGTGACCATCGGCCGCCAGAAAGCTGTCATCTAGCATCTAGTCTGGTGGTGTCTGGTGCTTAACAATCCGAAGCTGCTCATGGCCTATAAGAGGCGCCGCAGTTAACTTCGACCACCTAGGGTTATTGAACGAGATCTAACATCGTAGGTAACATTGCGAACTTGCGTTCTATCTCCACTGAAACGTGAACGCCACGGCCGATATACCTCCATTTCTGAATTCGAATTTCTGTTGGTTATGATTGATAGAGCACACTCATCAATGATGGGCTGAAGCAGGCCCTTTATAACTGGCGTTTAAAGGTGCATCGTTTCAGGCGTTTGCTGTATCTCGTCTTATGGCTGTAAAGGTAAGTTTATTTCGGCGTCGGTGACTATTCACTACACCCACCATCGCGTGCTCAGTTCATTAAATAATTAATTCATTCATTCATTGCAAATCGCCAACTGGTTTTGAGCAAAGGAAACCAAATCATCCAGTAACTGTCTCACATATCTCGGCAGACACCTGAACCGCGCCGTAAGGGAAGGGATAAAGGAGGGACTGAAAGAAGAAAGGCAGAAAGAGGTGCCGTAGTGGAGGTCTCGGGAATAATTTCGACCACCTGGGGATCTATAACGTGCACTGACATGGCACAGCACACGGTCGCCTTTTGCGTTTCGCCTCCGTCGAAACGCGGCCGCCGTGGTAGGTTTCGAACCCGGGTACATTCAATCAATTAATTCATCTTTATTTCCATAAATATCCTCTTTTTGGGTGTTTTATATAAGGGGTGGGGTTAACATAAGAAATAACTTTTTTTTTCATGATGCCAAGGGCGGTGATTATAGGAAGGCGGGTGGACAGTTGATGGTGGCTATTTCACGTGGAAGGTAGTTCCAGTCATTCGCTGCTTGGAGGAAAAATGACTTGCAAAAAATATCGTGCGGGCACGTTGGCGTGAAACTTTCAACAGATGGCCAATGAGGTGAGATATGTGTCAAAGAGATGCGCAGATCAATGGTTCCTGTCTGAGCGGCGGATAATAAAATCTGTGAAATACATACAGACTGGAAATGCGGCGACGGAGGGAAATACTGGGTAATTGGGACTGTAGGTTAAGAGATAAAACGCTAACATTCGATGAGTGAGAGCGAAGAATAAAACGGGTGGCACTGTTTTGCACGGCTTCTAATGAATCAAGGAGGTATGCTTGTTGTGGATTCTAAATGGCGGATGCATACTCAAGTTTGACCTGATCAAGCAAGAAACTTTACATATGGAGTGGCGTCGCGATGATGGCGTTTAAGAAAGCCCAGTTTTTTTATTCGCAGATGAGATTTGGTTTGTTACGTGCTCGCATCAAGACCGATCATTGCTGACAGTGATGCCTAGGTAAGTATATGACGGGTAAGAATCTCGCTCAGATTATTTCTGCTGACGACACTTCGAGTTAGCGCTTTCCTGCTCCAGCGACCGGAGGCCCATCCATCTACAAATGACGCGGACAGGCGCTGACCTGACACACGACACTTCCCGTGACGCTTTTGGCTTCCTCTTCTCCTCCACCTAACCTTTATTTCGCGTCACATGACTGCGATACGGGCTGCTCGTTCCGCTGAAAATTTGTCCCGCTAAGCAAGTCGCGTGACTCGCGTATCCAGCGTGGACGGGATGGGAGCAAGTGCGCGATTTCGCCTGTCGTGCGAATCTTATTGAAGCGTGGTTCCCACTCTATAGGCTCTAAAACAACTCTGGTGCGAGAAACAACACCAGTACTCTGGTACGAGAAACGAACACCGCTACTCTAGTTCGAGAAACAAACACAGCTACTTTGGTACAAGAAACAAACATCGCTACTCTGGTTCGAGAAACAAACACCGGTACTCTGGTACGAGAAACAAACACCGCTACTCTGGTACGAGAAACAAACGCAGCTACTCTGGCACGAGAAACAAACACCGCTACTCTGGCACGAGAAACACCGCTACTCTGGTTCGAGAAACAAACACAGCTACTCTGGTACAAGAAACAAACACCGCTACACTGGTACGATAAACAAACGCCGGCACTCTGGTACGATAAACAAACGCCGGTACTCTGGTACGAGAAACAAACACCGCTACTCTGGTTAGAGAAACAAACACCGCTACTCTGGTTAGAGAAACAAACACCGCTACTCTGGCACGATAAACAAACGCCGGTACTCTGGTACGAGAAACAAACACCGCTACTTTGGTTCGAGAAACAAACGCTGATACTCTAGTCGGAGAAACAAACACCGCTACTCTGGTTAGAGAAACAAACACCGCTACTCTGGTTAGAGAAACAAACGCTGATACTCTGGTTCCAGAAACAAACACAGCTACTCTGGTTCGAGAAACAAACACAGCTACTTTGGTACGAGAAACAAACACCGGTACTCTGGTACGAGAAACAAACACAGCTACTCTAGTACGAGAAACAAAAACCGCTACTCTGGTTCGAGAAACAAACACAGCTACTCTGGTACGAGGAACAAACACAGCTACTTTGCTACGAGAAACAAACATCGGTACTGTGGTACGAGAAACAAACACCGGTACTGTGGTACGAGAAACAAACACAGCTACTCTGGTACGAGGAACAAACCCCAGCGGGAAACTTGAGAAAATCTTGTCGTGCACTGCATATGTATCGAATTGCCTCCGAATCCGCTTTGAAATACTTCCCTGCGCTTCTGATCAATGCTCGCAGGTACGCAAGGTTAGTGCGGACGTCGTAGCCCCGCTGCTACTCGACGGACTTGTCATTAAAGAGCGTTTGCTTGAACAGCGAGCGAGACTGCGTAAACTTTGCGGGAAAAAAACGAAACAGGTCTGTGGTGCAGTACATCGTATACGTGTCTCCGAAGTGAACATCAACACACGAACGTCCACACACGTACTCGTGAGGAGGAAGACGCCGGCAGGGATCCGCCTTATTTGAAACCAAACAGCGACAAGGGTTGCTGGCACAGCTATGTATG